>NC_071091.1:55459423-55491923 GCF_027358695.1 Spea bombifrons
GTGAGCATGGATGGGTAGTTGTGTGTGTGTGTGTGTGAGAGAGAGAGCATGGGGTGTAGGTGTGTGTGCGTGAGCATGTACAGAGGGGTGATACGGAGTGTGTGTTAGTATGTATGGAGTGTATGGTGGAGGGGGGGAAAGGGTCAAAGGCACAGACAAGTTGTTTGGGGCATTGATGGCACAGACAAGCTGTTTGAGGGCAATGATGGCACAGACCAACTGTTTGGAGGCAAACATTGAACAGATAAGATGTTTTGGGGCACTGACAAGCTGGGGGAAAGATGGTACAGACAGACTGAGGGTTAGGATGGCACTAAGCTGCTTGGGGCAAAGGCACTTAAAAGACGTTTTGGGCAATGGTGGCTCTTATAAGCTAGTTCTATATGGGCTATAGGCCTGCCTCCATCACCAATGGCAAGCCGGCAACAGGTGATAGATGATGTAACCCCTGATTGTGGCCCTGGTTGTAATAAAACACATTTTCCAGAGTATGGTAAACATTCTATTCAACACATGTATCATTAATATTGTTCTTTTTTAAACATTAAGTTCACATAATTATGACACAAATTAACATTTTGGTATGTATTCTTGCCATCGTTAAAATGGCAAACTTTGTATTGTTCTGGATTTGGCCGCAATTGACAAGACAATAATATTATTGTACCTTAAACTCTGTAAGACCTGGGGACATTTTAATGTTTAATAGGACTGTAGCTTAATATTTGTGTGAAGGTACTCTCTTAAGAGCTTGGGTTTCATCTCACTGACTTTGCATTATAAAGAAACAACCCTATCAAGACTCTCATCAAAGAATAGCTTGGCTGTAGAGCATATTTAAATCAGTGAGGTTTCTCTGAAGTCACCATACAGACTGAGCTATGCATTATGCAGAGCTAGCTCAGCTTTTCATGAATTGAAATTGTGCATCATAATGCATAGTGAATACAGGGAGCTGAAATCACAATTCTTCTGCAAACCCTCCTACTAACTCTTACCTTAGAGACTCATTTGCCCAGTTTTGATAAACCACACAGTTGCTCATACCCATGATCAATCTGCATTGGTTGGTAGAGTAAGAGATGCATTTGGGCCACTGAAGTATCATGAGCTCTTTAGATGGTCAATGAGATACACATTAGGATTTCCAGTATATGCTACAATAAAGGATGGATTAATATATCTAATGTATGCCACATTAAAATTCTTGCCACTTTTATTCACCTTATTAAAATGAGTAAAAAGTATGTAGAAATAACATCATTCCTCATGGTATACTAATACAAGGCTGTTTTGCCCATCTATATGGTTGTCAATAGCAATGTGTTCCTTCTTTGTTTTAGGTGCATTTCAAGAAACATCAAGTTACAGGTAACATTAAAGTGTGGGATGTCCCAAAATGTACACTGATTTGTGCCTTGTGAATGTTCATTAGAATGAATGCTAACAGTGATATCCTGCGTTGGATATACAAATGAACACCAAATTAAACTTGATACATTTTGTAAAGGAAATTTTTGTAAGTTCAACTCACCATCGATAAGTTTCTGGAGTTAGAATAAGAAAGATAACTGCACTCTTTAACTTTTTTTATCAGAAATCTCAAAACAATATCACGTCTGATGATGAACTTCTATTGATTTATTTCCAATTTTCAGAACAGCAAGCTAATAAACTCAGTTGACCAGGAGTGAACGCACAGGATGGGGCTTCTAACTTGCAATTCAGAATGACAATGTCAGTTTTAGCAATATGTATCGGGAAAATAATGGACTAAGTAAGATAGTAACATAATAGTTTAGGTTGGAGAAAGTCCATCAATTTCCAAAAAACACCACATTGAAGCAATTTCCAAAAAAGGGGAGACATTCCTTTCTGACTTCAAAACGTCAATCTGATTTCTCACTAGATCAACAAGCAATAGCTAATCATGTTTTATAACCCGGTTATATCCCTCTATACAAGCTACATGAAGCTGAAAAGGTAGCATACTGAAATAACCTTACTGAATGACCTTAAACGCTGTACTATGGTTGATCCCTTATGGGCATCATTCATGTCATGTTATCCACAATTCATTAAAGATTTGCTGAACAGGCACTTTAATTGTAGCTGGCAGTCCTTGAAATACAGCAAAACACCGGTGACACTATCTGCATGGTATGAATAATAATGCAAATCTAAACACTAGATTGAAATGTAATAAAACCATTTAGAATGTTGTGATGTCGAGTTTTTATTCCAAAATTTTATTTCAGTGGAAATGAGAGGCGAGGAAAAGGTAGAAGGGATGTAGAAAATTCACTTTTCTACAGTTTCATGTAATTATTTTTTCTAATGTATTTTAAAACGATCTTTAATATTTTTACGTATGCCTTCAATCAGTGTTGCATATCATGATTTGCATATAAATTTGATTTCGAAAGAACTTTATTAATTTGAAGGTGATATTCAGAGAGTTTCTTTAGAGGTTGGACCAATTAAACGACTTTCTGTTTATTTTTCACGGTTATTAATACTTTTTTTTAACAGCTATTATTAGCAACCTGTCTGTGATTAATAATGACCATTAAAAGCTATAGTGATCCCTTTACCTAATAAAGTAAACTTATGACAGTTCACATAATACATGGGATGGCCAAATGAAAAATGGGCGTCATTAAAAGTACATATGAAAAATAGGTTTAATTTTTGTAGCAACAGGGATATATAGCATGTCCAGTGAAGGTTTAGTCGTAATACATGAGCACAATCATCTCAATTAGCCAGTTTTCTGACGAACCCCGCCTAACTGACCACACTAAGCCGGAGACAAATTACCTTTTTCATAGGAAGGACATAAAATGTTATGAGTTTAGGAGAGTCTGATCAATGGATTAAGTGACTAATACATCATTATTTATAAGTTTGTAACGTAAGGGCAAATCAACTGAAATGCAGCAAAAATCTTAATGTGCAGAAATAACCTTTAACCCCTTAAGGACAATGGGCAGTACCTAAATCCATTGAAAACAATGCATTTTGAGCCTGTACATGTACGGGCTTTGTCATTAAGGGGTTAAAAACATCTACAACATTGTAGCAATGCACATTTATCTGAAAAATATTGTTGCAATATTAAGTTCTTATATACTGATTGATTTTTTTTCCAGAGTTTTAGTCTATAAAAAGGAAAACAGAAATCTTATACTGGAGACAGGGTGTTTTATTTGATTTCTGATGGAATCAGCATCATCACGGAAAAACATATTAATAGTGTACTATATTACTATGTTGTTCTTCCATTTAAACATCGTATTCTATAGATAATCATCTTTCTACTTTTAGACCGCGAAAGAGAAGAGTAGCGGTAACACTAAAGCCCTTTCGCATCAGGGCCAGACTGGGAATAAAATAAAGCCCTGGAAATAACTGAATACCAGCCTTGTATTTCATGGTGCCATTATTGTGCACATGTGTGGGGTCCCAGTCCCAATTTTTTTTTGTTGAGAATAGGGACAAACCCTTATAAAGTATATTTGAAGAACAAACTATTCATAAATAAGATGCATATGAAAGCACAGGTATTAATACCACTGTGGACCATGACATGTAATGGGTTGGGACCATCTGGGAGAGCGCCGGTCTAAATCATGCTAAATAATATTTTAAGAATTAAAATATTATTTAGCATGATATTTTAAGAATTAATCATTTTTAAATTCACTTAAATGAATTGCTTTAAAAAGGGCCAGGTCCCTGCATCAATTGCCAGTGCATAGTACTAGGGAACAAGAAAGCCGAGGTCTGAAGTTGGACCGTTTAGAGGGAGATCTGTAATCTCCAAAATGGTCCATCTTAGCACCCCGACCCAGACCAGCCCTTGTGGATCCTGGGTGCAGCTTAACCCTGACCTCAGCACAGTCCTGCAGCACCTGGTAAGGCAGCCTACCTGGCCTAATTGAAAATGTCCCAGTATCCCAGTAGGTCAGTCTGGCCCTGTTTAGTATTAGAATTTTTAGAGACCGGGGCATGTTGCTTAAAATTTAGATGTGAAGATTTGTTTTAAATGTTTTTATTGTGAAATGGAACATCTGCTGCATTCAGAACAAAATTAAGGGTTTTATAGTCCAACACACTGTGGCATGTACAGTGGTTCACTATAATTAAACTAAATTTGGTATGGTGATTGAAAAACACTAAATTGGAGCGTCGTTGACAATGCTAATCATGTGATACAATAATATATATGCATTATACGATACTTTATACTGGACATTAAATTTATCTTGGAGTTCTGAACGAAAAAATCAGAATTCCAGCTCTGAACATCACCAGCATGCAAATTACATCACCTTTTGTTGTGAAAGATAAGAGCTAGGTTAAAAGCGATTGGGAGCGTTCTATAGTTTTGTATAAGCCCACTATTATTGAAGATGAAGTGTCATCTATAAGTAACCCGTTACAGTGTATTGGTTAGTGATCCTTAGAATCCCCATCTTACTTACATAATATGACCATTGATGTTTTTGTCTTTGCTGTCTAACCCAGTTCTAATCTGTTCTTCTGTATCATGTGATAATATTATTTCTTACTATAAAGCTGTGGTGTGGTAGGATTAATCCCCAAATGAATTTCTACTAAAAGAAAGCTGTATACCCATGAACATCCTCTTCAATTGAAATCATATGTTGTACATCAGTACAAAAAAAAAAGAACAAATATTGAGGGCAATTCATGTCTGTATTGTCATTTGTAATACCTGAAAACAGTCCTTAGATCCACATATAGTAACTTGCTGGGTTTGACCCAGAGTTTACAGGTAAAGCCCTGCTTCCCTGGGGCCATGAGTATGTATTTTCAATTGCTTGGCAGGTGATCAATGATTCACTACAGACCTCCACCCATGTTCCATCATTCTCACCAACTCTTCACTCATTCCAATTTCAACAGAATTGTTAAAATTTCCAAGGAAGATGGGAAGTTCTTCCATATCCTCTTGCATTTAATTAATATATTTTAAAAAGTGGTTGACATTGAATAAAACAATGTGATTCTGTTCTTCAAATGATAGCATCAACTAATTTAAGTTTGGTTTATACTATCACATCATGCCTTTACTTTTAAGGAAATGTAATGGTTTTCTCATAGGTTTTGTTTCTTTATTTGAATTAACTATTCTGGTATAACCCTTAATTATATACACTTTTTTAAAAAAACGAGGAGTCCCACATCTATAACAGAGCCATGCTTTAGTATACTGCTTGTGATTTTTATCGTTGATAAAAGACATGATGCTTTGTCATCAACTTCACAACTTTTATGTGCGCATCAGCAGATCGGATATATTTTCATGTATGCATTGCACATTTATGATGTAATAGCATATTAAATATTAAAAAGTTTGTGTCTTGAGTGGTTACTGCACCTGACAGCTTATTGACAACTTTTACTGAAATTGCATTACCCGCAGAAAGACTACCACTGATCCCTAATAGTTTCACAATATAGTATTTCATACATGTAGGTTTAAAAATAGAAATTTAATTTGGAACTGATAAATAATAAAAAAAATGTTTCTAAAAGTTTTTCCTAAACTTGTCACAAACATGGGAGGTCATAGCAAAGTTGAAGATTTCTACTCACAAGCTATGGCAGTGGTGGATTATCCAATAGGCACGTACTTAAGAGCTGCCACGCTCTGGGGGGGGGGCATGCTCTAATAATCTGCAAGCACTCTGACAGTATAGCAGTAGGTGCATTCAGTTGGATGATGTCATATGGTGTTGTGGGCACAGCAGTGAGTGTGTGCTCCTAAAGCACTGGAGGGTCTTATACATAATGAAGGGCAAACCAGTTGAGGTTCTACCTGAGGAAAATCTAAGTTGTCTCTGAGTAATGCATAAATAAATCTGGGACATCACCTTTAAGACAACTTCCAACATTAACTATTAATTACTGGGGTTATCTCTTTATAATAGATAATGAAGTCAGGGAGACAAAATCTGTAATCACATTTAAACTTTCATTTCAGTGAATACATCTAAGTGAGTCTGAATTTGGACATCAGTAGAAAAATAAATCCTTCCAGACTTCTCTGAGATACAAACTTGTTAAAATTTATATTTAGGGAATCTAGAAATTGGATTCTAGAGTCCATAAACTTTTACCGGTATTAGGAGGTGTATCAAAGAGTTCATTTGCGCACAGTTTTTTGGTGTTTTACACAAACAATAATAATTATATATGTATATGCATAAATTATTCACACTATCATATTAAATATTACAAATAATTAGTCTGCACAATCGATAAATACAATCATAAAATAGGTACTCTCATGACAGGCAAGACAAATAAATAATTTAGATTAGATACAAGAAAAATATCCAGAGGTAAGAATCATGCTTGCCTTGGCATACTTTAGTCATCTGGCTGTTTTATTGTAGTCATCTGCTCCATGATCTCTCCCTCATGTACCCATATGTACTCATAGTTATTGTCCTCTAAGTGTGGATATTTTGGGGTTTATTCACTTATTCATTCAAGTCCTTTTGTCACAGAGTTTGTCATAAAACATGCCGGTGCCAGATGGCATTTGTTTAACGTACAACTATTTGTCATGTTGTTTGACTAGACCCAAGATGTGATAAAAACTTGCAACTTCCAATTGAGTTATAGTCCATCAATGTTGCAAGATTTTAAACAAGGAGCTATACTTTTTTTAAATAAACAAACCTCACTAAAGGCCTTAAATGCTCCATTAATTAAGAAAACCTTTACAGGGCAACACAGGTGCAGATTCCATGAAATAAGTCATCCCTAAGTAAATAAGCTATTTTTATTTATATATTTTTTTTAACCTTTCATATAAAATACTGCTTGCATTTAAGCCTGGATCCATGGACCCATTAAAAATATAACAAAAAAATGACCTCCTTGAATGAAACATTCCTATCCTCTTAAGTTCTCTAATGTATGAGCTTAATCGTATTCTACTCAATGAGAAAACGCTGTAAGCCAAGTCACCAGTTCTTTTGTACATTAATTTAAATGTATAGTTGCATGTATACAGCTTGCTATTTGTTATTTATTATTATTATCTTTTATTTATATAGCGCCAACAGTTTACGCAGCGCTTAATACAATACATAAATTCAAGGGATATGACAAGACAAGAATTGACAGACTAAGACAAACTGATACATTTGGTGGAGAGAGCCCTGCTCGCAAGCTTACAATCTCTATTTCTAGCTATCCTTAAGTCGCAGGTCCTGCTTTGGAATATTTTTTTTTTGTTAATTCTCCGTTTATTGAAGGAAAAATAAAACATGACCGTACAAGGTAGCACAGCAATAAAATAACATTAGCATGGTAGACATAGAGTAACATCCAAAAAAAAAAACATCGAGCACTTGCAAAATCACAGACTGAGGATGACAACAGAACATGATGCAAGACCTCGGATGGTTACAATTGCAGGCATATACAAGTGTTGACATTGTACAGACAATATGCAAACACAGTACCCATGAATGGCAATAGAGCACGGCACGGTCAGGGACAGAACGGCAAAAGAGCCGAACCAAAAGGTCCCGGTAAAGTGGGCACATGGGAGACCAAATAGAACCAGACTAAAACAAAACAAAACAAAACCTGGGTGGCAGACATACAAAAAGAGAGCAGAACACATCAGTCGAAGAGCGAATGCGGAGACCATGCATATGCTGCTTTGGAATATTTAACCAACCACTAATAGGCTGATTGGGACTTGGCCGTGGTCTGGTTTCCATTTTGACAGATAACCATTTAGACGGTGTACCTATGAATGCATGCCCCTTTTCATGATGCCTTGTTTTTAAAATAGTCTTGCTCCTAGACCCAAAGAAGAAGAAAAAACTAATTCTAACCTATCCCAAAATGTAGCCCCGACTGAATTTGCCTGTAAAGGAATGGGCAATCAAACTGGGAGAACGAAGAATAGGAAGAACAAAAATATTTTAATGTAGATGTAATGTATTATTATTATTATTATTATTATTAAACCTGTAGTTAGCTCACATTCTCTTTTAGTCAAGAGTTTTTGTTCCTAGACCTACATTCTCCAACTTCATTTACAGCTCATACTGCCAGTGAAAATGTTTAAACATATTCTGCATTGATTGTTTATATTTTGATTGGATCCATAGTCGTGCTGCTCTTTTGGTTATAGTATCAGTGCTCCCTTACTGCTAGTTTAATCGATGTTTAAAAGAGCTTTCACATCAAAGAATGCAAACTATTTTATACTTGTTTGTAAGTTAAGTATCATTTCCTTTTCTGCTGTCTCTTGAAATAGATGTTAACAGTATCTACTTGGGGAGACCACTATTTATAATATTATGTAGATTGTATACCCATAGCGACAGCTCTAAAATCATAAGCCATATTGCAGGATCATTTTTGTACAGCAATTTTAATATAAACAGAAGTGCATGTCAAATCTAAATGCATGATAATCATTTTATACAAAATAATCTGTGTGTTGTAAAGCTTCCTTGTGTCTTAAAAGTATTAGCAAATGCTACAGTCCAACTAACCAACATATGCTAAATAGACTAGATGTTTCATTCATTAACAGTGAATTAAGTTCTTGTAAAGTATTTAAGGGTACACAGTTGTGATGGTACATATATATTGAATATATTAGGTGCAGCCAGGACAGGGCTGGTCTGCAGGGGCAGGGGGTAAATTCTTAAAACCAGGCAGGTCTTTGACCAGGCTACTCATGGAGGTAAGAGTGCAGTGGTCTGTAGTGGTGTAATGTTATGAGGGAAGGGCTCCAGGAAGGGCTGTTATAAATAAATGAATTAGGACAGCAGCTGCGTACCAAGGGCTCCAGGAAAGATAGGTATGTGAGGTGTGTGATGATAAAGTGAGGATGTTTTTGTGTGATTGTGTATGTGTAAGTGTTTGTTAGTGTGAGTGTGTGTATGAAAGTTTGTGATGGTGTATGTGTAAGTGTATTAAATGTGTGTGTGTGAGTGTATTAAAGTGAATGTGTTTTGGTGAGTATGCATATATGAGTGTGTGTGCGAGTGTGTATATTTGTTAGCAGGAGGGGCTGGGGGGGGGCACATGGGTTTGCCTGGCCCTGGCCAGAAATTGCAGCTTTAGTTCATGGACAGATATGAATATCTTTAAAATACTATATCCTTTAAATAAACACTGCATTCTGTTCCCCTTATACACAGGTAGTTTACATATATATATTTAAATTTACAACTCGTATATTGATTAACACTAACTTGACTGCACACTCCACAGCAACACCATCCGGCTTCATATGACTTGACAGTCATGCAGTCTTAGAAGAACTGTTTGGGCCATAGGTCAAAATAACAGTTCATCTGGAATGTGTATTTACTTTCTGTGTACTTGTCGCATTCAATATCTACCTAAGAGATCAAATAAAATATAGCATATTGAGCAAAAGTGGTTCATCTTACAATTCTAAAATAAGCCACTTTGTTTATATTTGATGTTGTTTTATATGTCATACATATACAGTCTATCTTTATTAAGATGAAAGTACTGCTGATATTTATTAAGTGAATAGAAGCAGAGTAATGCACAAACACATCTGAGACAGAGACTGACAGACTGCATGGAAAGCTTAGAACATGATGAGTCTCTATTTGTTTTACTTACCTTACTTGTACCTTAACAGAGGAAACTTCTCCATCAGCATAACAATATGCTGTTCCTAATGAAGACAACCATAAACTTAAATGCAAGGCAAGTTTCCTCTGCACAAGAAATCCACCATCCCCAGACATGTCCGTCGTACAACAGGGAACTCTGCCTCAAGTACCTGTATAAGTCTATGAAAGACGGTAGATCCTTTTAGCAAGCTTGTGCACAGTGTGGGGGATGCCCATGTTTATACGCACACGGATGTCCATAGATAAATGACTTTATTTATATAACATGCACTTTATAGTCCACACAGATGACTAACGGGTGATATAACATAAGGGTTGAAGGATCACAAATCTGTTGCACATACCGTACCTTCTATTGTTCAGTATAATCAAGTGGTGTTCACTAATAGAATATATATAATTATATATACCATGTTTACCATGGGAGTAGGCTTCTCAATGTCCTGTCCTCCTTATTTTTATAAATAATTAAGGTTACGTTTTCTCTCCACTTGAAACTTATTGGTTGGGTTCTAGAAGCTTTTGGTTGACTCACAAATGTTTGGTGGGAGGGATATCTATGATATGGGAGTAATGCCAGGATAGGTTATCCTTTCAGTTAATGTTTTTAAGCTGTCATCCTATTTCTGCAGATAAATGCATAAAAGAACACTTTGTATACCCAGCCACATATTTTGGTTTTGCATACCTCTAGGCCGCTACCTCAGTTGCCCCCACAATTTACCTTCCCCCTGCTATCCTTCGTGCTGAGCTTCAGGATATAAAGTAATACTCTAGAAGTATGTAGGGTTACTATGAATCCTGTGCCAGCCATGCATATAACTCCATGTGTAACTGGGCCAGTAACAAGATAAATCTCCCATCTCACCAACAAGCCCATTGAACAGTCAACCTTGGACAGAATGCATCCCTAAGGTGATGCGGAGGGGACTGTGACTAAAAGCTCCATGCATAAAGAGTCACCGAGAAAAGGGTTAGGTACCCATCGTGGTGATGTTTATAAGCAATGACCTACATTGCGTTCACCTTAGCCAAAATATCCCTTATTGTGTTTAGAACTATCTTGGGTCCATTTACAGAACCCAGCTTAGATACGGGTACAGGTTATATTTAATTTACCCAGAAAGCCACTACCTTTATTAAAAATGGCTATATATAATGTCTGTGCTGCAACCTTTGCAGGAATAAACATTAAAGGAAGTGGAGGATACTTAATTGGAATTCTGAATTTGCAGTCTCAACTTTAAGCAGTCAAATATCGTTTGAAGTCACAGCATATCACAGGTCAGTGTCAACAGAATTTTGTTAAAAGCCATTCGGCTAAAGCTTCACAAAAATTCCATGCAAGTGAACAAAAAAATATAAAGATGAAAAGGGGCATACGTTTATCAAGTTCCAACCTTGCCAGATTTTTTTTCCTATTGATCCAAAGGAAAGCAAACACAAAAACCCAGCGAAGCAATTTTCAATTTTTCATGGTACTGAATCTAAGGAGATTGATTCCTTAGCCCTTGAAGATTAAAATATGGCATTGCTGTCCCCGAATCAAGCTCTTTAAGGTCTCTTGGGGGTACGTAGTTTGGCCCAGCAATTCTATTTTTCTTAACTATATCCAACAAGCCATCTACTGTTACTAAAGGTATAGTTGAGGCTTAAATTTACAGTAAATGTAAAATTCTGTTTTCTTGATATATGTGAATTTAATTTATATCTTTATATATATATATATATATATATATATATATTTCTTAAATTGTTTATACATGTGTATATATATGTATATACATTTTTTGTTTAATGTCTAAATTAACCTTGAAAATACCATTCAATGGTATTTTTTTAAAGACTGTAAATAATTATGCCAATTGAGTCTGTATCACAAGACAATGCAGTCTACCCAATCGGGAGATAGGATGCACCTAGAGGCTCCACCATTTTGCAGAATTTCACCAAGCAGTTACTTCAAGCAAAAGGAGGGAGCCCATTGGCCACATCCTCTCCCCCTATCCTGCAATAGAAAGAGGGCATGTGCCTGTAACTTCCACCATTTTGTAAAAGTTCACAGGAGGTTACTTCGAGCAAAAAAAACGGCAAGCATCTTGGCACATCCTCTCCCCCGATCCTCCAATTTGCTGAAGTTCATCAGAGGTCATGTCCCTGTCCTGTTATCTATGGAGAAGCTGATAAAGAGCAAAGACTTTTTGGAGCAGCGGACAAAGGAATAAGAGAAAAAACATAAGAACAAAAAGATGAAAGATAAGAAGCGGAGCTGCATGGCACAGAAGTGGTGAAGGTAGGGAGACATTCTGAGAGAGCATGAGAGAGCCTGAATGAAAGTGTGAGTATGAGAGAGTGAATGATGGTGAATGACAAAGACTTTAGTTTCTGGATATAAAAAGCCCCTGATTTTCATGACAGACATGGAAATGGTTGTCCAAAAATAAAACAAAATTTGTCTGAATCCATTGGTCCATTTACACAGGTCTAGTCTGCTGAGCAATACAAGCTTAGGTGATCTTGCATGTAATTATTTAATTATTAACCAAGTAAAAAACAATTTTAAAAAAAACATAACTGTCTGCATTTGTGTCACATGGCAATTAGGTTTTCTTGGCTAAAATTATGAATGCAGTAAAATCATACAAGATTAAATATTTTTTTTCCATAAATGTTTTGTGAATCCGATGTTACTAGGAATGATTTTAATTCTTCAGTTAATGTCAAAAGTTTTACAAAAAGCAAAGCAGGTACTTCCATTCTAAAATAGTTATCTTATTAGATAAGTACATAAATAATATTGGATGTAGAAAGAAATGATAGAGAATTGTAACCAAAATAATAAAAATGTGAGTTAATCCCAATAAAGAAAGGGTTAGTACTCCCCAGACTTGACGGTACAGACTCATTCCATAAAATGCAGTTATCAGAGTCTGACACTGCAAATAGTTCTCCTAATAGCAGAATTAATGTCCCCCGCCATAGACTTTGTTTAAACAGCAGTCATTTAAACAGACTCCGCTTAACACATTTTCTGTTCTATTTTAATTCAAATGTGTTTCATATCTTACGTGTGTTTAATCAATTTAAACTCGTGAACTGAGGGCATAATGGCAGCGCTTGCAGTTACTTCCTCTCCCTGATTGGAGGATCAGGAGAGGACATCACCGCAAGCATCGCTATATTGCCCTCAGTTGGCGCTTTTGGTGAAATCGCTTATTACATTGGAGGATCGAGGGGGACATCACCGCAGCGCCACCATTTTGGTGGAGGTTGCTGAGTTATGTCCTTAGAGATGCAGGCTAAGAAAGAAGATTAAGGATTTTTGATACAGAAGCAGAAGTGGTGCGAGAGAGTAGGTATGAATGTGGACCCACAAATGTTAGAGTAAAATTATTTTTTCACTTGGCATTGTGATCTTCGGTTTGTCTGCAGCTGCTTGGCCATGGAAACGCATTTTTTGGAGCTCCATATTCACCATGCTTGTGTTGATGTTTTCTTCCAGAGGCAGTTTGGAACTCTGCAGTGTATTATGCTACAGAGAAAAGGTTATTTTTATGTTCTACATGGTTCAACTTTGGGCAGTCCAAGTGAGTACGTGGTCCACTGCTTCATGGTTGAGCTGTTGTTACTAATAGAGGTTTCCACCTCACAATAATAGCACTTAAAGTGGACCAGACCAAAAATTTTATGAACTGACTTGTTGCAAATGTGACATCATATGACAGTGCCACATTTATAGTCACGGAGCTTTCAGTACCCATTCTACTACCCATTATTAATGGAGATGGTATACCTATGTGTTTAATTATACAGTATATATAGACTAAAGCAAGAATTCAGGGTATACCCATCAAATATCATTAAAAAAACCCACCTATCTAAGGCATAAATATTGGGGATTCTGTCCACTATATGGCTATATAGTTTGGTGAGTCATATCTAATTTTCATGGCTATATTGCTTACCATGGAGCTGGGCCAAAAAGTAACTAAAAAAGTAGCCCAAATCATTTTGGCCTCATTTCCAATAAGTTATTAGTTTTGAGTCTTTCCTTCTGTCAAGTTCATGTTTCTTACAACTAGTAAAGCAGTACTGTGGACATAGTGGACAGGATGATCATTTATTCACCCTTTCTCTTATTCTCTCTGTGGTAAACCATAGAGATGCAGGGACTGTCTACATGCAACCAAGCGACTCCCATATGCCTCCTCTCACCATAGGCTGAGCTCTTCCTTTTGAAACCAATGTGTTACTTAGTTACGCAAGTCTGTTTTCTTATTGAGATTACCTAACCCTGGACGTAGGTGGTAGATTTCCTTGCTATGGACCTCACCTGACCTAGGAACATAATTATGGTGTTGTTTATGGTAAAGATTATAAAGTAACGCAAGGCACTAAACTCCTTTAGGAAATTGAATGTAATCAGGACTGGCCTGGGGTTTAAAAGAAGCTGTGACCTGCTAGATACACATGTCGTTATGTAATGCTCTTAGATGTTTGGAACATAAGCACACATGGGAACTCTCAGGATTTGACCCCGAGTCCCAGGGTTTTTGCACCCAATCACAGGGTGAATGGGCAGATTTTTAGGGTTACACAGTCTGGAGCTGATTTCTTTATATTCTACACTGTTGTAATGATATATAAGACTTCCAATTTGTGTATTTTGCAATCAGTATGTTATGTTTAATATATCTGCTTCAATGTATGTGACTTAATTAATTGTTTCCTTAATTAATTACAAATTAGCTTTCCCAGAGGACAGACATTATAGTCGTTTGGTTAACACATTTGAGGAGTCACTACATTGAATCTTCCCAATGGTGTTACATAGTTTCATAGGCTGAAAAAAAGACATGCATCCATCAAGTTCAGCCTTTCCCATGCTGGAGTCCAGGGCTGTTTTGGCGGGAAAAACAATATTAGGCAGGTGGTCATGTATACTGATCAATGTATACTGTATGTCTACTCCTTTCACTTTTTGCTCTAGTGTAGCATATTTGTACATAGGATATATGTGGTCTTTTTGTAATTTGGCTAATGTTACGGGAAAATAAAAAAAAATGTTAAAACAGTTATAAAAAATGCAATAAAATAATAGATATGCGTTACACGAGACATAATTATTTGAATATGTGCCTCCCATCCAAGACGCATACAATGCACACAATATATATGCACTTATTTTAGGGAACATTTTATTATAATCAGTAGGCTTCTTGTTGTTTGTTAGTATAACTACTGCTTATTTTTTATCACTAGTATGATTGCCGAAGTGTTCTTATTATGTCAAAGGTGACTCACCAAATTGAAGCCGCTTTGTCAAAACATGTTTTGCTTAGGGGAAAAAAGGGTTTAAATTAATTGCTAAAGATAGCTTTTAGAGAGTTAGTTTTAAAAACAGTAGACTTCAATATTAGGTGTTAAAATGTTACTAAATCTCCCTTTATAATTGACTCTTTTTTGTTATAATGTTACTGAGTATAAGTTATAATAAATTTTCAATATGGGAGAGTAATTAAATGAGTCTGATAAGAGGTCTTTCAAAGTATAGTGGATAATCAATTGAAGCACTAATAATAATATGTTCCGACTTTGCAAGATCTGGTCACATTTCTAAATTCAAAATAAATAAACCAATAATAGGCTAATAAAAAGTTTATGTTCTTTTAGAGTTATGAGCCTAAGTATTTTACAGAAATGTTGAAAAGCTAGTCTCAGGAGTATTGTATGTTTTTATTTCTATAACCACATAATAAAATGTGAACTAGAATAATTGTTTTTTTAGGGTTGCATTTTGGTGGCGTTAATGTATCTGTATGAAGCTTTAGTACATTCAGACCTTTGTTGCTAACTTAATGAGCTCCCCTATGTTCTGTACTCCAAACGCACCACAATGTGCTTTTTGTAGCATACAAAAATATCACAATGATGAAAACATTCACATTGAATTATAACAAAAGAAGTAAATTGAAAATGCAGAAACATGCCAATGAGACCAATGCTCAAAGTAGCTTGGAAAATTCAATAGTAATAAAAAATATTTTAGGTTACACCGGAAAAGCTGTAGGAGGCTAGACATAGAAAGAGCTTTCCAAAGTCTGAGAGTATATGAATCTTACTGGGAATGTAACTAGAGTTGCAAAACTAAGCCATTGCATTGCACATTCACACAATTATCCAGTTCACTTACAGATCCCTCTTTAAAAGGGTAAGTACTGTATTGGAAAAATGGTTTGCTTGAATTTCCACTAAAATTACATTTACTAAAACATAAAGACACGTAGAGGTCCAACTCTCAAATTTAATTTTGGTGTTTCAAAAAAGAAAACAAATCAAAGACCCCCTATTAACCAGGTGGGTCTGACTATTGCCTTTATCACATGCACAGTGTGTTGAGGGGTAATTAAATAACCCTTGGGCCAAAAAAGGGAAATAATCCTTCTTCACCAGCGACTAACAGCAATTGTGCTGAAATTAAAATTACAGTTACTATATCATTAAGACACATACAGGTCCAACTCTCTAATTCAATAAATAGGACCCCTATTAATCAAGTGGGTCTGACTATTGCCAGTCATGTGGAAATAAAACTTCACTGATTTACTCACATTGCTGAACACATGTGATTCTTTACTATATTTTGGGTGTTGGGTGGAACCCTGCTCATGCAATTAAAGTGCTGTCTGACTATTGCCATCTTCTTCAATGGAATACCCATTTCTAGCAGTTATCTGGCCATGTTCACTGCCAGCTGCCCAAACTACCTCAGCTGTATCACCACTCTGGATGTGACAAATGTTTGCCCACATCACGTGCGCACTATCCCAATTACCTTTATTGCATCCCCAGTGGATGAGACGGCGCACACCTCAGTGAATCTGGTCAGTTGAGTTAACCCTCAGCCTGACTGACCACTTGACTAATTAGTAAATAAATCCATTAAACTCAATATGCTATTTAAACTACATTTTAACATGAAAATAATAATATGCACTAACCCAAAAAATCTATAGAAATTATAAAACAGCTGTTCTCAATCTTTGATAAGTACAAATCTAAGAATATTTCAAATGGGTCCTGGGCTACATCAATATGTTTAATTTTAGAAGTTACTAATATTTGATAGAAATTGCAATAGCAGGTATCTCGTAAAGGAAAGGTTGATATGGGTGGAGTATCGTAAATGGAATGTAAAAAAGAAGCCTATGCCCACAAAAAATGAAATACAAAGAGCATCAGTTTAAAATTAAATAAAGATACATTGTGTTTAAAATATGTTTTGTCAAAAAAATGATTTCTAGGATATTTTGGTGTTTGATTCATTGTATCATTTTCTTACTTAAACTGCAAAATTGTATTTTTTTTAATCAGACCTTGTAGAACATTCATTGCATTACCCTACTTTGCAAAACCATTTTAAATTACTTTTAGTAAGTCATAGAGCATTTTAAGAAAAAAGTGTTAAAATGTAAATAAATTACTATCCATTGTGTAAACATAGTGGATACTGGCTCTAAAATAAACTCGTCCAATGAGTGTGTAAAGCTACCGTAGGCAGTTTAATGCAGGTTAATGCTTGCCCGTGTGATTTCAAGTCACATAGCTAACTCAGTAAGGGAGCAGATTAAAGCTACAGATGATTTATCTTTTTCATGCTGCAGCTAAACTGTATTGTGTGGACTTCAGTTCATAGATGATTTAGCCCATATGGCTCACTTGGGAATTCTGTATTCTTCCTCCCTCACTGCCTCTTACTCTGTCTGCATCACACACACACACACACACACTTACATTCTCTATTTCTTTTTTTGGCTAATGAAAATTTTATATACAGTTTGCTTCCAAAAGTCCAAATTATGTTAAGTAGTAGTCTACTTGATATATCTTGTTTGCTAATTAGAACATGATGGTGCTACACAAGTTAATAATAATAATTTATACCCATGTGTATCTAAAGAGAGAGTCAAGGTCCATTTACAATTCAAAATGTCTGTAACATTTAACTGATAATAAAAGCTTACTGATTGGCAGGTTTTTTAACATCATGATTTATGGGCACTCGGAGATTAGGGATTTAGTAGGAACTACTCCTGGCGCAAAATCTTTTCAGCGGCAATTTTATGAACACTTCTGTGCTCTACAAATTTACAGTTTGAGGGTACCTCAGATGTAAATAAATCCCTGGCTGTCTACTTATTACATTTGGTGTATAACAACAGCATTCTGTATCTTGTAGAAAATTATAGCTGCATTTCTTAGTATTTCAAGGGTACCTTTTTATATGCTTTGCTTTTAAATTTAAGAATTTTTTTTTATTAATAGTTTTTTTTTCTTTTAAGAGACACATATGAGAGACAAAACAATTATATCATGTAAATACCAATGTATAGTTGGAAATAGTCCTCAAATACTAAAAGGAAACTTCACCAGTTTAAATAGAAATTAGAGATTGGAAGCAATCGGCTCAGCGTGCTGGAAACATGGATTACCAAGAAACAGGAGTGTGAATAAAGTCTGCTTTATTTCACTCTGCAGCTAAATAAACAGTTTCTTAACAACATATGGCTTGATAGTAAACAACAAATAAAAGAAAAAAAAAAAATCTTCACTCATAGTAGGGTATACGAGTCACTTCCATAAGTGCTCTATTGGGAATCCATCGGGTAGCATCTGATACAAACCTTGAGGCTTCTCACACTGGCCTCTCCCTCAGGTTCAAAATTGCAGCACTTTTTAAGTCATCATCGTGACTTCAAATGGGTGCAGAAAGTGATCTACACTCACACTGCGAGTGATTTTGCCACTTGCAAGATGTCGGCATCCTTTAAAAAAACAATGGAGTTGAAAATAGTTCTCAGGAGGGTCTCTCCAGACCCTTCTGAGAATCTGGCTCCACTTGCAGGTTGAATGCAGGTACTGCATTCAACCATGCTAGTCAATGGAGCCCAGCTTTCTAATCACAATGTGAATAGTAAAATACATTTAACAATAATAATAATAAGAAGAAGAAAAAAAATGATAAAAAAATAGTAAAATGTAAAAATAATTTCCCACTGATGTCATCATCAGGGGAACCTTCAAGTTCCAAAAAATGTAAAAAATGTGTGCTTTAGCTTAAAACAATTCTCGCATGGAAAGAGTTAAAATACTGGCATGTTAAATGCCAATGGGGTGTCTACTTTTTAAAAATGTATGATTTGATGGAGTAAATTGAATTTGCCGGGTTCAACAATGCCCCAATTAACACCTGTAATTTCCAATTTGAAAAATGCACATGCCCCAAATGTGGCCTTTTAGCCCCCATAAACCTGACAAAGCCATGCATGTGGGGTATGACTGTACTCAGGAGATGTTGCTGAACACACATTGGGTTGTTGTGTTACAGTGACATATACCAGGAGCTGTAAACTCATATCTAAAATATGTATGTGTGGAAAAATACACACACAAAAATTCTACTGCAAACTTTGAAAAAATGCTGGTGGTAAAATGTGTGCATGCAACAAGTTAAAATACCAGCATTTGAAATACCCCGGGATGTCTAGTTTTAAAAAACTTATGGTTTTATAGGGCACATTGAATTGTACCAGGACTAGGACATGGGCAGTGGATCACCAAATGTCAACATTTAACATTGAAAAATGTGCATGCCCCAAATATGGTCCTTTTGCCCCCAAACAGCCAGACAAACCCATGCATGGGTGGTATCACTGTACTCGGGGGATGTTGCTGAATACATATTTTGGTGTTTTTATGACAGGGACATATACCAGGACCTGTTAATTCATACCTGAAGTAAAATGTGTGTGAAAAAAATGCAGAAATGGCTACCACAAAGTTTGACAAAGACTGGTGAAGAATTAGTGCATGGAAAGAGTTAAAATATTAGCATTTGAAATACCCTGGGGTGTCCAGTTTTCAAAAATATAAGAGAGACTGCCCTTAGTATTTGGTCTGAAGCTTTTTTTACTTTTCACGAGCGCTTTATTTCACTTCTATATATATTTTTCAAAAATATATGATTTGATGGGTTAAATTGCATTGGCCGGTTTCAAAGATACCCGAAATGGCACATGGGGGGAAGAATTACCAGATTTGAAAAAAATGGTTTGGAAATAGCAAAATGCTACCTGTATTTATCGCCCCATAACGTGCAGAAAAACGCGAAAAAACATCAACACATTGGTTATTTCTAATCTCAGGACAAATAGTAGATTTTTTTTTCTAAAGTTTTCACCATATTTTATACTTTCTTATAGTAAATAATATGATATAATCAAAGGCTTTAAGCCCTTGGTGCCTTGTTTGGGGGAAGGGTTTATACACTCCATAATAGGGAAAAACAAGGATTGATATTTATAAAGTGAATTATTGAACTATAAATCAAGGTGCTGGTTACACAATGTTACAGAATTCTGGAGGTTTTGGCGTGAAGAAGAAAGCTCAACTTCTAAAATGGGATAAACCTGCTGCTCACGCTCTCTGTCAGTATATACTGATTGCTGAGGTATCCAGTTTGCTGTGATACGTAACTGATTTGCTATATTGTTACCATTTTAGATAAGGCAAGTTATACCCCATCCTTGTCTTTGGTTTGCGTAAACATTTTTAAGCCTATTCTGACCATACCACCCTTTGAAAAAATCTCTGTTAATTCTCTATTAAACACATGATCTCTATGATTAGAAACAATCTAATATCAAACTATCTAATAGCTAATTAGAAAAGGAGCACCTGAGGGAAAGAGATCATTTTTATCAAATTGATCCTCCTTATAAATGATGGCGCAGATGCCTCCAAACTTAAAATTTTTTCTTAATATTCTATAAAGCATAAGTAAAATTGGGGGTGAACTATTTGGATGGATTATATGGCAACACAATACCCCACATGTGGGACGGACTGTGCAGACTAAGCATTTCTGTGCCATTTAACATAAGACGTTCAAAACATTTCGACATAAGCAAGATAATATTTTGAACCTATGTAACAGTCAACAGTGTGTGTGTGTGTGGGGGGGGGGGGTTTGGACACACAGGCTGTCTGCAAATGCCATACATTTTAATTCAACCCTATTTATCGTGATGGACTTAATTACTAAAAAGTTCAAGCGCTAAAAACTTTCTACCAAGCAGAAATCAATCTAGTATGATCTGATTGGGTCAGATGGGTTTCCTGTAAGATGAGATAGAATTGCTCTCCGCTTGGATAGACTACAAAGACCCTTCACATTCCACAATAAAATATTGCATGTATTTGAATTGATGGTATGGTTTGTTCTAATCAGTGGTGCCATTAAATATTTACAACCATAGGGTTAGTACCTTGACCCTTTGAGAGAATGTCTCCCAGCAAGGGGGCCTCAGCAAATTTGGTTGGACCTGGTAAAAGAGGGGGCTTCCAGGGAGGCCAAGCACTCGGACTAATGGTAGCAGACTGTAGGTCTCAGCACTCCGGAGCTGATTGAGTCCTCCAAGTTGCATTTCAGAATCTTTAAACCAGGTTAGCATAAACACGAGTCATCAAAAAAAATTACAGTCTACGTTTTGTGAAGTTCCGGGGATATATGCTGGATGTGTTTTTTTTTTCCCATTTAAACGTATAGTAGTTTAGCTGAGAAAAGACTCAACCCTTTTCCTATTCCTTGTTTACCGCTGTTGATCCAAAAGAAGGCAAAAAATCCACTTATGTCAGCAATTTCAAATTGTGCTTTCAATGGGGGGAAAAAATCAATCTTGACTCCAAATAGCAATCAAATTTCTGCTTGGATCAACAAGCACTAAATAAATATTAATTCCTATACTATCATACATAGTCCTCTATGTTCTGCTTCATCAAAAAAGTATTCAGGCCCCTTTTAAAGACACCTAATGTATTTGATAGCACCACCTCTTCAGGCAGTGAATTCCATACTTTTATTGTCCTTCCTGTAAAAGAAATGCCCTCCACTGTCTTAGACTAAATCTCTTTTCTCCTTTGTATGGGCCCTGTACATATTTAAATAACATTAGCATATCCCTTCTAAGATGCCATTTCTCTAATGTGTACAAACATATGAAAACTAGAAACTCCCAAACACAAGGTTATCATTAGGATTTAATTGGGAGCAACATTTATTAGGATTAACATAGTCTGGCAAAATACATTTCTTCTTATGAAAATTAATTTCTATTACTTATGATTATAGCAAATATCGAACAATCATACTTTTGTTGGTATCCACTATCTGATCATTTGAAACATGCTTACATTTGTCAATAGTGGATGCTGGCAAGAGTTAATTTTTCAGGCTTCTGTAATGGAGTTTTCTGGATCACTACTTTGCAACCGCAACTGAGACCTGACACTAATATCTGCAGTGAGTGCATCTGACTTCACTTCCTAACAGTCACAATCCACAGCCTTTCAATCAAATACATTAAACATATATGTAATGCAAATTGTATCCAATTAATGTGTTTTCAATGTTTGCTTTGCTGGGCAGGTCTGATGTTCGGTAGGGTCATGCCAGGACAGTTTTGTAGGACTAGACTTTTGTTGTAGAACTGTCAGCCAAAAAAGAAGGTTGACATGGTCGACTGCAGATAAGTGCCTACACTATGTTGGGAAATATATACGTAAAAATGTATACATGCCTGAATACATACCTGAATGTTGCCAGTGCCCATCCCTGGTGTGTCCAATATGGCTGCATGGGTGCTGTGTGCAAACTGCCTTCTGTTCTATCCCAGAATGCTGTAGACGGGATTGCATGCACCCCCTACCAGGGGATTGAAGATACTAACGGAACCCAGAGCAACACTTAATTATTCCTATGAGAGGACTCACCAAAATTGGGGCATTGGTGGGCTAAGCAATATTTGGTCATATAATGTGACACAATACCCAATATTTATGCTTAAGGTAGATGCTTTGAAATATCACTAGCTGGGTGTATTGCATGTTGGTCATTTCGGCAGCTGGAATCTGAATTTAAATGCTTTTTAGGCTATATTTCTGTTTTAGGTATTCTTTATTATGTCCATGACTCAAAGATTTAGTAAAAATGCGCACAAATTATTACTAAACATCACACAGATAGTATTTCTGATGCAGTGAGGGTATATTAGTAAGTCTTCTTACTGTAAAGCTCAGGCGTTACTGGTACTAGCACTATCAACTACCAACAAGTTCTCATTAGAAGTAAGAATAAAATAAAGCATTAAAAACATATTTTTCCAAGTTTCCCTGTGCTTCCAGTAATTGGGTCCTCTCTTTCCCTTACCGGTTAATTTGACAACGGGTAGTTATGTCACATCTATACAGCAGTATCGTTGCTTAATGTTGCCTTCCTTACTCCAAATGGCAATCCTGTATTAGAGCACTGATTACATTTAAGATATTTGTTTTATTCTAATATGTTCACTCTCATATAAAGTAGAAGAGTCATTTGTAAAACTCATTACTAATACATTAAGGATGAATTACAAGAAAACATTGATAAGTTTAAATTCTTTTGGAATAAATTACTTCTAGGTTTCAAAAACTGTAGCTTCCTAAACCCATCGTGCAGTTACTTATTAGCTGAAGATGTCTCCTGTTAATTTCCCAGCTTACAAGATTTTGTCTGCTTAGGCCAAGTCCCTAGAGAATACTGTGAAATTCTAAAAAAAACAACAATTATAATTGACCACAGAAGAATACTATGCAGAGCTCATTGTGAAATAATGAATGGTTTAATCAGGTAAGCCAAGAAGGTATTCCTAACTTGTTCGTGTAAAGTGTTAGTGCTTGCTACTGTTGTGCTTTTGTAATGAAATGACAAAAACAAAATTATTAATATTAAATAATTTACATCGAAAGCAGTGTTCCCAAAAGATTCAAATGGAGAGGTATGACAGCAACTCACTATTTTTTTTATATATTTTTTTTAAAAATATCCATGAAGGCTCCCATATTTTCCATGATATCTTCAGCTGATCACATGTACTGTATATTCATTGATTGCACAATACTTCTTAAATATCCAAACGTGTGAACAGCTTTGAAGTTGGTAATGTTGGTCTATACAAAAGTTACAGGAAAATTTAAAATTTAAATCCTGGGAAAAACATATTGTATTTCCCAACATGCTCTATGACCCGTCTTCCATGTGTGTATATATATATATATATATATATATATATATATATATATATATATATATATATATATATATATATATATATATATACCATATCCATGCTTTATTGACATTATAACTGCTTTCTTTAACAGTGTACATACTGCCAACCTACTAATATCTACCAAACAAAAATAGCAATGGCTGATCATGCTACATTTATGAGATGCAGGACCATTTAAAAATGTAAAAATAGTATAATATTCAAGTATAATTTGAAGATTTTGGGCATAATCAAGATCGTTGAATCTTCCCGTCATGAGATATTTCCTCATTTATAACACATTGCGGGCAAACCACATGATTCAAAAAGTAACGGGTACTGTAGCTTCCACATATGAAACTATTTCCAGTGTGGTGTTACTCAAATAAAAGCTGCTTACTGCGGCATTAATAAGTGCGGCAATAAATCAAGGTCCTTATTATGCATTCTACAAGCATATTCATTAAAAAAGAGAAATAATCACTTCTGGTTGATTATTTTCCCTTTAAAAATAATCGATTAGCTCTGAAGAGTACCCTAAGACGCAATCAGGTTATTACTCGTTGGGCACGCAAAATGACAGTATATTTTATTACTGTCAGACAGGGACTGGAGATTCCTTTGCAGTACAAAATACATGCGTATAAAGGGAGAATTTAGAACGCATCGTACCGGTAATTATGAATACATATGCAAGTGCATAATACATTAAAATTGTTGTTTAAATATGTATACTTGCACAAGATATTCATTATCTGACTCCCCTGCTGGATGAACTCTTCACGCATTAAGGTGTAATTTGCATTTCATTGCGGACTACTCATTGTGCTAACACTTTTGACGTAAGTGCCACAACACTGACTGGTGTTTTGAAAAGAAGGTGATCAGTGGGTATTCATTTCTTGGCTACATAAGCAATTACTGCTTGTTGGCAAAACCATAGTAGAAATATTTTGACCATATAATTGATTCTACTAATACTGATATTATAAAACAATTTTATTATGTCTATTCGTTAGCTTGCAAATGTTGCACATGTAATGTTATGAATAATAATCTGCTTATTTAGAGTTTTGTTTACTGTCTTCTGTGCAAGACTTTCCAATTATTGATACTTATATGTGAAAGTAGGTTTGGTACGTGTTCTAGATAGGAATAGTTACTTAATAGTAACATTCACCTACAGAAAATACTGTACTCCTTTTTACTTTTATACATTGGGGTACCTATTGAAATAACTTTGAGTGAGAAGTTACTTTGAGTTAGTTAGGAAGAGAAAACATTTAAGTCTCAGATGATAGCTAGCTAGCAAGCTTGCCCATGCATATGCCTCAGCAAGATAAACAAATATACCCCGTATTTGCTCGATTATAAGACGACCCCCAAAATCTGAATATTAATTTAGGAAAAAAAGAAAAAGCCTGAATATAAGACGACCCTACAGGAAAAAAAGTTTTACCAGTTAAACTATGTGAACAATTGTTTGTTAATAAAAGCTATGATTGAAAAAAAGTTTTTTACAACCTGCCCCCCCAGTTATGCACATCTGCCCCCAGGCTTGCCACTCTGCCCCAGAAATGCCTTATACCCCCTATATGCCACTGTGCCCCATGATATGCCTTTTAACCCTCTATATGCCACTGTGCCCCATGATATGCCTTTTGACCCCATTTGTGCCACTCTGCCTCCAGAATTGCGTTATACCCCTATATGCCACTCTGGCATTTAGGGGGTTAAAAGGCATATTATGGGGCAGAGTGGCATATAGGGAGGTATAAGGCATTTCAGGAGGCAGAGTGGTGTATAGAGGGTTAAAAGGCATTTCTGTAGGCAGAGTGGCATTAAGGGGGTTAAAAAAGGCATTTCACAGAGCACTCTGCCCCCAGAAATGCCTTATGCCCCCCGTTTAACACTCCCCCTCCCTCCTCCAAACTTACCGGTGCTTCGCGTAGAGCTCATACACGCTGCCCGGACTAAGTACCGGGGACTCAGAAGCACCGGTAAGTTGGGGGGGCATAACACAGGAGGATCCAGGTTTGTTGCATCTGAGTCCCCGGTGCTTAGTCCGTTCAGCGTGTAGAGCTCTACACGATTCGCGTAGAGCTCTACACGCTGCCCAGACTAAGCACCGGGGACTCAGAAGAACCGGTAAGTTGGGGGAGTAGCATTACACAGGAGGATCCAGGTCCCCTCCATTGCTGTAGGGGATCTGGATCTTAGTCTCATAGTCAGACCTATTTGAGGTCTGATTATAAGACGACCCCGATTATAAGACGAGGAGTATTTTTCAGAGCAAAAAAAATCTTGTCTTATAATCGAGCAAATACGATATATATATATATATATATATATATATATATATATGTTAAATATGGATATATTTTAAAAATCCATGCAGATATCTGGGACTTTCAGGGGATTTTTTAAGGGTTCCTCCAATATTTCCTTAACTGCAGTTCTTGGTGGCAGTTAGCATCTGCCCTCAGGCTCCTTCTGCATCCTCTGTATAAGTAGGTTATGTGCTTTCACACCTAGAGTGCATAAATACTGGTTGTAGCCATTGGTAGCTATCATTGCTCAGTGACTGATGCTTTCCTATATGGATCTAATAGAGGAAAGATCACCCAGAGCAGGAAGACTTCATTCAAACTATTTAAACCCGGGTCTGTCATTTGAACTTCACCCTTGTATGGTTAACATCCCTTGTGAAGTATCAAAGGAAACACAGTGGTTGGAATTTTAGGCATATAGACATGATGTCCATTTCACGTGATGAATGGTACGATAAATGCATTATAATGAATAATAAGAATACTAAAATGGTTTTGTATGTACATTTTTTCCTGTAACAAAATAATTTTGAATAAATGGTTGATTTAAAAATCTGACCTATCTATGATGGTTAAGAAGTAGAGATCATCACTTCTGAGCTAATATGTTCTTTTGCACAGTGTTACACACCAGTAGGTCTGCTAATGCTTGCTACATCTGTTCCTGACAGTTCAATTGCTTCCTGATTCTGATGTACTATAGAAAAAAGTTCTAATATCTGATGGTACGTTGAAAGTAGCTATGCAGTATGCATACTTGTCACCATTCATGGAGTTAAGTAATGCTGCAGCAGATGGTTTTCGAAAATGTCTTTACAATATCTTGTTACTACTTACTAAAAGTAAAGAAATGTTGCAGCATCTGTAAACACAATCTCCGTGTTTCTCGGCTATTATATAAATAATGCAGTAGTGGCAAATACAACAACAAAAAAACTCCCTTGTGTACATTCCTGCAGAATCACGGTCTATTTTATGGCTATTTCTTATAAAATGATTGACTAAAGTAGCCCAAGACTTTCTCTTTTTCATCTTACTCCCCTTTCTTCTAAAAAGAATCTTTTAGCATCTTAATGACTTTATAATGGATTTTTCGATATATTTCTAACTGCTTCAAAACAAATATTCCTGCTTTTTATTATTTTGTTTTATGCCATAATTAATAATAATTAGAATCCTGTCCTACAATTTAGATGATTTTTTAAACTTTTGAGGTAACAGCTTTGAAAAGAAATATAATTAAGTAATATCTGTAGACTTCAATGATGGTTATGGTTGTGATTGATTAGCCCAACAACGTGTTAGGGTTTTTCCTTACTTGTTTCACTCTGGCCAATCAGCATTTACAAGGGGAAGGGACAAGTATTATATATAGATGTGTGTGTGCTGACATCATTTTAACTTGTGAGTAGCAGTTACAGACAGGTGAGAGTTGGTGGACAATGCAAAATAATAATTAGTATATTCAATGATAAAGATTGGTTACAAAATTAGGCATTGTACTCTGTGAAATTCCTGAGTATCTTCTTTTCATTTTTACAGCGAGTACAAAATATTTTGAAATGTCTGTGAGGAGTGATTACAGTTTTTGTGGGTTGGGCAGAACTGGCAGCAGGCCTGTACAAAAAAGTAGTCGGGTATACGACAGCTGCCAGTGACATAACTACACTTGCTCCTGTCTCCTCATACCGGTTCAAAATTGTTCAGAAAGGGGCCTTCCGACCTGGATCGTGTATGTGAGCATGAATGTTTATGAATACAGTAAGTGCATGAGAGAATGAACGTCTACGTATAAGTGTATGTGAGCATGAATGTGTATGTATAAGTGTATGTGAGCAATGTGCATTTATAAGTGTGTGTTAACATGAATCTGTATGTGAAAGCATTTGTATGTACAAGCATGAATGTGTACATGTTTGTTAAAATAGATGTGTACTGTATGTGGTGTGAGAGGGAGTGTGTGTGTTCGTGAGTGTGAACTTGTGTGTTGGAGGTCCCCAGGCAATTTTTGCTACCAGGGCCCTGTGGTTTCTAGTTATGCCCCTGACAACCTGCCATTGGTCCTACCACTACAGTGAGCACTGCTTGCACTCCCCAGAGCAAAGATGGACAGCCATAGTCAGATGATAGCAGCAGATCAATTTTTGGTCCAGAAGAAAGTGAGGAAAAAGAGGAAAGGTCTAATTTTGCAGCAGGAGTGAGTCTTACAATGCATTGTGCCCAACTGGAAAAGGATGTGACATCTTTAATATTGTTGATGATAACGATGGCCTGGATTTAGATTTTGAGGCAGACTTGGGGGAGTCAAACGACACATCTTCCAGTAATTTCTCTGTTAGACGTGTTGTTCCTTCCCCTCTGCAGAAGCAGCAGTGTAGCTATGCTGACATGCTACGGCACCACTATCACTGCCATAAATGTCCTTCTGTAGCTGGGGCTGGATTTGTGGATGTCTGCCAGTGTCTACCCAGTGCCCTACTACCACTACTACTACTGGTGCTGCTGCCTTATCACCTTCTTTACTCTGAGGAATCTATTCATCAAAATTATCCAATTTTGGGGGAAAGTCCTTTAGAATGTAAGTAGCTATTGGTGTAGTGTTGTTTTTGCTTGTGATCCTGCAGTGCAAAGTTGAGTCTGGATCTCTTCCTAAACCTTGAGATGGTGCTGATGTTGGTGAAAGGTGAGTCCAGAAAGACCTCCTCCTTTTGGGAACGCCGCTGGAATGTCATTTCCAAATCAAAAAAGGCCTCCAAATTTCAGCCAAACCAACTGGAAAAAGAAATTCGTTGATTTTGCTTTGCATAAGTCTAGTTGTCATAGCCCTGTCCTCCCAACTATGGTACAATACGTTTTTTTAATTGGTTATTCATTAGTCCATAATTATGTATAAGTGATTACGGATTTATGTTTGGAAAATGGTCCTATCAATGTTTCAAATTATAGAGTGGACTCATTAAGGAACATTCTTCAAGCTTTGCATTAGAATCACTCAGTTTGCATGACTCCAGTGTATTTATGGTTAATTGTCATGGTGGTCTGTTGCCCTTGGTCATGTTAATTGGATTCTTACCTGCTCAAGAAGACACAAGGTATTTATACGCACTCAATGCTGGCGGTCTTTGACTCAATTATATAAAAGGATTTGACTCTAATTGTGTACTACCAAGGATCTAGAATAAGATCCAATTAGTTTCTTCAGTACAGTGGTCAGGCAGAATATAGCTTAGGTTAGCGCTGCACTTTAGGTTGAAGGTTTGCAGAATAATGTCGGGCTTATTAGTGTTTGATGACTCTATTATGTACCCCCCTTAGTATAACATTTTTTGCATTCTTTGAATTACTATATATTTTTCTCATGTACATGATATAGAATGGTTGGGACCTATAGAGATTTAGTGAATCTTATTATCAGGCAATATGCTATTTTTAGAATTTCTAATAAAGGTTAAGTTATATTGCAATAGGATTTATTCTCCTAATTGTGGGTCTGTGGCTGGAAATTGAACAGGAGACTGTTTAAATATATGGTAATCGGCTAAAGAGGAATTTCATATCATACCTATGAAGCATTACCATCTCAAGGAGGAATAGACCTTTATTCCCACCTCGTCCGCCTTTTATACTTAATTTTATTCAAATAAGAAGCTAGAATTTACATTGATGAGCCTAACTTCATCTCTAGTCATCCAATAATAAAGCCAAAGAAGGGTAAGCACCTGAACCCCCTGTAATATCCATACCTCATTTATAGCTTTACCCAGGTAGTAGGTACTGCAATGAAGGAAATCTAAAACAACCATAACAAACTATTCATTTATCAAAATATATTATACAGTAAGGCTTTGTGGCTTTTAACTGTTTTAACCCTTTTCAATACTGCTTATTAATACGGCCATCATATGCACCTTTAATGTATGGTCATATGGGGTGACACAACTGGAATCTGAATTTATATGCCTTTTATGCTTTTTAGGTTTTTTTCTCCATTATTTTTGTGTATCCAGCTATATGTCTGTGGTTAGATGTATATCGATGTAAATGCATGTGTATATATTAATGCGTTTTGAATATACCAATAGAATATTACAATGAAATTATATATTAACCTGATACAGGTGCTGTAAAATCCTAGAAGCCATGGCTCCAGCTATATATATAATGGCATGATGATCAGATTAGGGAGTCCTGCGGTGTTCGGGACCTTGGAGAGTTTAGAATAGACATTCACATTATATATTTTTACCAAGGGCATCAATTCCAATGCTAGCAGTAACATTTGTGGTACTCTGTACGTAAACCTGCAATTTTCTACCATTGACAGACATTTTTATTGAAGCCAGTTTCAGGCATACATCTTTTTGATCTCTTTTCTGTATTCATATAATAAGGAGATGTTGCATGTGCCTTTTGCATGAAAATAACCAAATGTCTATACACTATGTAAATCACAAGTTATTTGATTTTTTTCAGCCCCTTTTATAAAATTAATAATATATTTTAAGTAAGAGCATTTGTACACTCTGCTTTTATGCTCATATCCATTTTTTTTCTGTTCTCCAACTGCGGCACTCCAGCATTGATGTTTTTTTTCTGTGTTGCAGTTTGTATAAGTAGTACTTAATACAATTTTATTGCAATTGGAAAACCATGTTTTCCTTGTCTCTAAAAAGTTGAATAGGTTAGTGTCTAGACAGCTGTTACAACCTATATAAATACAAATGATTGAACATATTTGTTTACATGTTGCAAGATACATGTAAATAAGTAAATAAAAACCAATATAGTTTTATTATATTGTAAAGGCAGTCTGTCATGAATAGGCTCAGACTGCCCATCCCGCACTTTCGGCAACAGCTCACTGTGGGCTGCTGATCAACAACGTCACACACTCTGCAGCAACTAAATATGTCCAGTCTCACGGAACAAGAACATAAATATGTAGCATGCGGCCGTACATTTCCAGCCACACTTACCTCATCAAGCCTTGAAATTGCTAGTTTGACCTTAAGATATGAATATGAATATAAATATAGATCAATCAAGCAGGCTCTGGTCTTAAAGTGCCAGTGCTGCCCCGAGATTGCCAGTCTGACCTTGGGCGCATGGATATGAAAGAGTTAGCGCCAACTAACTTTCACACTTAACACTCACCATGCAGGACATAAAGCAAACATACAAAAAAAGGTTTACCCTGCTACTGCATTACACTTGTTGCCACCGCCATGGCAAACTTTAGGTAGCTTCATTAGCCCCCCTGGACAATGCTTAAGTAATTAAAAAAATATATAGCACTATGTTATATAAGACATATAAACATTAGAAAAATAGCAATGTGCTATGAACCTTCATCTATAAGTTCAATTTAGAGTGCTTACATGAAAGATTTCGTAAAAAACAAAACAATATACAACGATACATACACACAGGGCCGGACTGGCCCACAGGGATACCGGGAGGCCGACATTCAAAACAGCCGCTGAGCGGCTCTGAGCGGGATTGAAAGCTGCCTCCTCCGCCTGTGCCTAATGAAATTAAAGGGGCTGGTGTGCACACACTGCGCCGCCCAGTGGCCGTTCCTCAGCACTTCGTCCCACTTCTTAAAAGGGGTGGGACGAAGAGCTGAGGCACGGCCATTGGGCGGTGCGTGCATGCCGGCCCCTTTTATTTCATGAACGGCCTTATACTCCCTATATGCCACTCTGTCCCATGATATGCCCTTTAACCCCCTATATACCAGAGTTGCATATAGGGGTATAAGGCATTTCTGGAGGCAGAGTGGCATATAGGGGGTTAAAAGGCATATCATAGGGTGGAGTGTCATATAGGAGGATATAAGGCATTTTGGGGGGCAGAGTGGCAAGCCTGGGGCAGATGTACATAACGGGGGGGGGGGCAGGTTGGCAAATAAAAGGAAATAAAAACTTCTCAATCATAGCTTTTATTAGATATGAAATATTAGTTTACATGAATTAATAAAGAAATAAAAGTTTCTTACCAGAATATCGTGAAGAATAATGTGATCACTGTTTTGTTCCACTGAATAAAATGGAACTTTTTCATCTAAAAATGTTTGCAGTAGCAAATGTTTTGATCCCATTATGTGTGATGTATTTCATTTATTAGGGCCTTTTAACACTTTTGCTTTCTGATATTTTAATACAAATAATGTGATAAAAACAATGTTTTATAGTTATTTGTATGGCAAATAGTGTGACTTGAGTATTAGGGGTGCGTGTGGGTATAAGAGCTCAACCTCGAGATAAACTATATGGGGCTGGTCTCCAAATGTTTCCAGGGCTGCTTTTCATTCCCAGTCCTGCCCTGGATACACAACCAT